>NW_026878449.1:0-23702 GCF_032173495.1 Musca vetustissima | reverse complement strand
ACTTTCAATTTATATCTTTCCATTCAATATTTTGATATTTTTAGTGTTGTTGTTGTTGCTGTTATTCCATTATGACAGTGTACATATGTCGATGTGTGTGTTCGCTTTGGGTGATTGTTCAAGTGTTTCGATTGTTCGATGGATGGATAGATAGATGGCAAAATAAATGAATGATATTCTTCTTCTGCTGCTGTTTCTATTCAAATTTTGATTGACATTTTGGCCTTCCTTCCCATCCAACCACCAAAAAACGTTATCAAAATTCTCCTACTCTTCCCGAAAGAAATATATCGAAACAATCTGACTTTTATATTCCTTTCAATACCGAAAATTTATTCATTTTTGTTCGCATTGCTTTGTTTCGAAATTTCTATGACCAAAAGTTTTTCTTTTTTGTTTGTGATTCAATCATTCTTAAGAATATCGAAGAAGCATTGCCCAGAAGCATCCACACGCAATAGTATCTTCTTTGTGGTCATCATCATCATCACCAGCAATATTCATGGTTGTTGGTATTACCCAATTACCTTTTTGTTGAGGGGGAAGGTTTCTTTTCCTGTGAGTATGTGTGTGCTAACAGCAACAAATACAACAACAATTAGAAATTATTCATTTCAAAAATGAATTATTTCCATAGGTCATAATCATGATACATAAATTTATGCGATCAAACGTGATATATTGACTTCTGAACACATACGACGTTCATGAATATCTGCAATGAAGGATTTTACTTGAATGCCTCAATTGTGGTTGAATTATTTAATTTGATCGATTTCCATAAAACATTTCTTGACATTCGCAAGAAATCTGAAATAGTTAAGAATAAGACTTGGTTTATTCGTTTGTTAATATGAAATAAAATAAATTTTTATTGTTATGTGAAATTATTGGGAATTGGATAATTTGAATGTCAAGACGAAAAGGAATATTCCTAATCGACATACTTCAACACTTGCTTCACTTTTCAAATAGAAGTCAGGTGCAGCAACAACATATATTTCTGCATATAATCCCATTTTTAGCTCAAAATATTATTCAACAATTTTGTATTTCTTGAAAAATATAAGATTCTTTGAAGTCCACATGACAAATTTATGGGGAAAAAAGTCATACACCGCAAAGGCTTTCATTTCCATACGGAATTTTATTATACCCTTCACCACACTGTGGAACATCCATAGAATCACTTTCTGAGTCGATTTATGCATGTCCGTCCGTCCGTCCGTCTGTTGATGTTAAATTGTAAACAAAGTACAGGTCGCATTTATGATCCGATTGAAATTGGGAAAAATCGGTTCAGATTTCGATGTAGCTCCCATATATATTTTCCTCCGATTTAAGGTAAATGGTGTACCAAAGTCCCTATATATCTTTCGATTTGCACGAAATTTGGTATAGCCTACTTAATTATGTCTAAAATTATGTGTGCTAAGTTTCGTGAAAATCGGTTCAGATTTAGATATGGCTCCCATATATAGTTTCCGCCGATTTTAGGTAAATGGTGCACCAAAGTCCCTGAAAATCATTTGATTTGCATGAATTTTGGCATAGCGTACTAAATTATGTCTAGAATGATGTGTGCTAAGGTTCGTGAAAATCGGTTCAGATTTCGATATAGCTCCTATAAATAGTTTTTTTTCCGATTTTAGGTAAATGGTGCACCAAAGTCCCTGCAAATCTTTTGATTGGCAGGAATTTTGGTATAGCGTACTAAATTATATCTAGAATGATGTGTACACATCCTATATATATTTTCGTCCGATTTTAAGTAATTTGTGCACTAAAGATCCATAGCTAGGCCGATTGAAGTTACTGAAGTTAATATAAATTAATATCTGTCAGGTTTGCTTGAAATATATAGATATATCGTAGCTCCCATATATCAATGGATGTCTGATTGAGATTAAATTTTATACAGTGCAGCATACCGAATAGCGTGTGTCAAGTTTGCTTTAAATCGATTTACACAAATCTGTCCCACTGTGCGCAAACGATTCTAATCTTACCCAAATGAAATAAAATTTAACATAGGTCCCAGAAAGAAATAAAAATCACATATTTAAGTTCGTTCAATTTGTAGCTAATGAGATTGTACACAATTTGCTACCCAAAAATGTGCCGCATCGAAATATTGATTTTAGACCTTTTGTTTTTTTGGTCCAAATCCGTTTCAGGAAATTTAGAGTCGATTTACAAATGTCCGCCCGTCCTTCTGTCTGTATGTTTGAAAGGTGCGCAGGATAACTCTCGAAGGTATTATCCGATTTCATCAAAGCTTTGTACGTTTCAATCAAGTTCAAAGATAGGGAATAATGGTTCACTCCTTCTGTCATCATTTCGAAAATGTGTAAATATCATATGAAGCGAACGCTATTTCCATATTTCATCCTAACTTTTCACAGCGTAATATTTTTAACAAGCCTACATCAAGTCCAAAGATTTTTACAAACCTAAATTATGGCCGAAGATGGCATAGTACATTTAGTGCTAGATTTAGAACTTTTTAATTTCTTTTAGTAGCAAAAAAGTGATCTAGTACATAGCACTATTTAGCATTTTTAACCCTTTGAGTCATAGAAAAATTTTCTGCTCACAGATTTAACGCAACTACTCTAAATAGAATACGAAAAAAATCGACAATGCTACATCCTTGCATTCGGGAGATACAGTACATTCTTTCTGAAAAATAAAAGTCAATATCAAGAAAACCAAATGGAAAATGGACGGAAAAACATTTTAAATTATTATCTATATTCTTTTTTGCAAGAATTAAAATTCTGATGGCAGAATTCGTACAATTCGAATACGAAGCGATTTAAATAATTAGGGCTGTATACACAAAATAGTACTGTACCCATGTTTGCCCTATTCTCTATATTGAACATTTTTATTTTTACTAACATTTTTATTTTTTTTTTTTTTAATTTTTCTTTTGATATATGCCGTCCATAATCAGGTCTTGACATATGAAATCCAAAAAATATATATCTACTAGCTGTATATAAAATATAAGCTCTAAAACATATTGTTGTCTATGGGCAATACTGGGCCATCCAGGATTTTTTTTTTTAATTTTTTTTTAGTGTCATCCAAAAAAATGTCGTTTTTCGATTTCACATTGATTCATTTCAATATATTGACAATTATCAAAACAGCCTTTTTCGCTGAGCGTTCCCCGTATTTATTGGTGTTCGGGTTATAAATGTGTCCTCTAGTAGGACTAGAAAAACTGACAGAAGCTTTTTGGTTCATTTCATCCCCTAAATACCATCCGATCACCACCTTCCATTTTTGCCTAAATAATATAATAATACATAGACACCTGTAAATGACTAAAAGTGGGTATATGACCAATTTTTCGTGACGTGACGTCTTAGGCCACGAAAACTTTTATAAAAATTTTTAGCATTTTTTCTGGCACTTTCCTATTTATTTTTTTTGTAGCACATTTTAGCATTTTTATACAAAATCTAGCATTTTTTTCTCATTCATGTTTTGGCAACACTGGATGGGACCCATCGGAGCAGGCGTTCTTGTGCCTTCCCCAGATGGTACCGTACATAAAGAGAATGGTAAATCATATCGACGCCTCCGAACCATAGTATGCTAAGTCGACTTAGCATGTTTTAAAATTCTTTACGTTTTTAGATACTACGGTCCTTAATTTAAATTCTCTGAAATTTTGGTAATCATCGGCCAATTCAAACCAAAGTTATAAGCAAAAATGTACTTAGCATGGCATGTAAGATTTAAGAAACTTCCATACTTTGAGAGCTTCTGCTGAAAAACTCACTTTTCAGACTTAGCATACTATTCTTCGGAGGCGTCGATATGTGGAATGCCTAAATATATATACTAAATAACGATTGACAGCAACTATCGATTATATAGATCCACCATCTCTGGTAGAATAGGCTGATGGCTGATCAATCCTCGAATCTTTATGCGTCATATTCGTCTTTACTTTTTTCCGAATATTTTACAAAATTGTAACATATAAGATTTTAGATAGGGCCCGCCAAAAACAAGAAATCGATAATCATATGTTTTCATTGTCCTTTTCCACTTTTACCCGACCCTTGCTCAGAAAGCCTCATATTCACAAACGTTACGCACTACACCCTCTATTCTGAAACTGACACATTTTTCAACTTGAAAATCTTGAACCAATCGAGACCGACAAAACCTGAAAGCTTATAATGGTAGAAGAAAAATCCCTAGCTGGGTTTTGATGTGCAAAGTCGTGTCAAAATCGATTCAGATTTAGAAATAGCTACCATGTATATTTTTCCCGATGTGATTAAAATGGTGCACCAAACTCCCATGATTTAAGCTGAAATTTTGCATATCGTGTCGAATTAAGTCTAGAATGACGTGTGTTAAGTTTTGTTGAAATTGGTTCAGATTAAGATAAATGGTGCACTAAACTCTCAATGTTTATCCGATTAAGACGAAAATTTGCATATGGGCATTTCCGGTAAAAAGGTAAACCAAAGTCGAAGAATTTGTTTCTTTGATTGTGCTTAAATAGGCAAAGTAATGAAAAAAAAAATACAAAGAAAGACCACATTTGTCATTTTTTCGTCTTGTTCTGAGCATAAATACTAATTTAAAGACCATAGATGCAGATACTGCTGAAATAAAAACTGCAAAATCAAACATGTCGCGTGAGTTACGTCACGTGAGTGACAGAGGAAAATTCTTCGCAAATAAAGGATATGCCAAATTTTGAAAGTGCAATAATAATGCTTCATATCTCTTATCCGTGTAAAGAATATAAAAAGTTCAATATATTCACACAATTCGCAGAGTTCCCCCATTGTTAGTAATGGTGTCTAAAGTAATGTATATTTGAAGTCGAGTCAGTGACCGCGCATTTTTGGCTTTTATCTCGAAAGATAAAAACCGGAGGCCCTCAAATTTTTTTTTAACACTGCCAGTAGAAGAAGAAGTTCTACAAAAAAAGTATTTAGGGATAAATGTAAAAAATTTCATTTTTTTTATTTATTTAACATTTAAAGTTTGATTTTGCCTCTGAAAATCGTGTAAGTGACTGCGGAAGTGCCCATATTGTACCGCAATGAGTATATAATAAAGTCTCTGCTTTAAATCGTTTCCCTTGCGTAAAAATGTTTAAGGGAACAGTCTCTACCCTTAAATATTATTACGAAAGGGTCTTAGTTTTAATAGACTAGAGACTGAGTTTCAGCCAATGTTTCAGAATGGCTGAAACTATGAAATACTAGGAAAGAGTCTGGTCTTTAAAATACAATTCGAGTCTGAGCTTCAATAGACCACAGTCTGGCATCCAAAGACCCATGGTCGGGGTTTCAGTGGACCAGAGTTTGATATGGGCTCCAATTGAGTATTGCCAGTCAGGATTTATATTTGATGATTTTGGACTGGAATTTACTTTAAGATGGAATTGGCTTCTTTAAATTCTGGACTAGACAAATTTTCCGACATATGTATCACCGTCGGGAAGCGACCTAAGCGAATATGGATAGTTAAATAATTACATCGGGGCATTCCTCGGCCTTTGAAAGAAAATTGGACTGAGTTTGAACTTATACAAAATCGTTTTAGACCTTAAAAGCATGGGATTCAATGCAATTATTTAGATAGTGATTGGAGTTCAGTCTATACTTCATAAGGGTAGATACTAACATACAATTTCAGTCTGGGTTTTAATATATCGTAATCTGGACTTCGAACAACCATTGTCAGTTTTCAATAGACCAGAATTTGGGTCTGAACTTTGATTCAGAAAAGTTAAGAATCAATATGCTACTCTTTGCGCTTTGAGAGTCTAGAATCAAGCTCTTTTTCTCATTTTGAAAAAGGAAATAGTGGGACACCTTTATTCTGCCTTTTAAGGTTTATACTTTTTGTTAAAACAAAACATTATAATTAAAATCCTACACCCATTGGTGTAGCTGCTTTTCTATACATTTATTTGACGTAGTTCTTTATTAAAAAAAATCAAATAAATTGGTACTTCTACTGATTTAGAAAATAATTTCATTTTTTTTCTTTCCCTTTTTGTGTGTTCTCATTTCATTTGTGGCATTCCACGAAATGTGTAGGCGTATATTTGATTTTCGTTTTATATATTTTTCTTTGATTGATGACTTCAAATCAAGTTCAGTACTTAAATTGTATACAAACGCACATATT
Organism: Musca vetustissima; assembly: GCF_032173495.1. Lineage (NCBI taxonomy): Eukaryota > Metazoa > Arthropoda > Insecta > Diptera > Muscidae > Musca > Musca vetustissima. The sequence continues at coordinate 17,522 of NW_026878449.1, read as the reverse complement.
TTTTATTTTATTTTTTTGTTTGTTAACAATCACATTTTATTGTGTTTGAGTTAAATTTTTGTTTTATTTATTTCATACACTTGAATTAGCATATTTTGACATTCAATACAGCCATTAAATTTAAATATAAAAATGTTAAGTATTCTTGGAATATTTGTAAGTGGCTCAAAGGTATCAGGACAATTAAATTTTGAATTTAAAGACACTTTTTTTATTAACGGTAAGGGTTTTGTTTGCAATAGAAAACACTATAGGAACATATATTCAAAAATTCCGTTAAATTTACATTCTTCCGAATTTAAAAAAAATCAATCCTCAAACAACAAATCTAACCTTTATAAAAATTTAAGAAAACAAATTAACAACAAATCCAATTTTATATATATTTATATGGGGGATTTGTTTCATTGTTGTTGTTTCTGCCTTCTACGAATTACCGAGATGATTACATTTTTGGTTTTTTTTTTTGATTGATGATTTAAATGAAATTCATAGCTTATTATTTTTTTTTTTTTTAATGAGGTTTCCTTTCTGATTTCTTGGTATTTACATACATAAAGTTGTATTAGCATATTTTGCCATTCTAATTGGTGATTAAGTTGAAATATTAGGGTTTTAAGTACACTTGGAAATTATTTTTTCTGCATGTAATTAAAGAAATTACTTTGCGAAGATTACTGGAAAAATATATAATGAAATTAAGGGAAAGAGAAATCAAGAGTTAAATAATTATAACTGCCAATAACCCTTAGTTTTAATAAATCAAGCCTATGCTTTAAGTGGCCAGAATCAGGGTCTAAAATAACAAGAGCTTGGCCTTCGAAGTACCATTTACTAGAGTTTGGAATATAAAAGGCCAGAAACTCTGATTTGGTAGATCAGAGTCTCTAATTCAATAGACTAGAGTCTCAGCTTCTACAGAAGAGTTAATTTTTCTACAGATGTCTAACATTAAATATGCCACATAGATTGATGAGGACACCATGGCGTATCAATAGTGACAATATGTATACGCATAGTGTCAATACTCCTACACCATGATCAGAAATACAGATATAAAAGTTCGTACTTTTTAGATAAATTTCTTGAGAGTCACTGCTGTAATGTATCTGAGTCTTATAGGTCAAGTAAGTGGCAGTAAATGTTCCGACTCTGGGCTTAATTAGACCAAAGTGTAAAGATGCTAATATTTGGTATTTAAAGAACCCAATGTCTGGGTCTCAAAAGGGTAGAGTCTAGTCTTCAAAAGTCCATTGAACATAGAACAGACTTTGGGATTCAATATACAACAACCAGAGCGTAGGCAGCATGGGCTTAATTAGACCAGTGATTCAGTGTGAGTCTTGGTTGCAATCTGTGATTCAGAGGGCGTAAGTCGAAACTTCAATTGACCTAACTTTAGGATTTATTATGTCATAGTCTGGGTATCAATAACCCGATGTCTGTCCTTAAATATATTAGGGTATGGGATACAAAAAATCTCACTCTGGGCATAGAGCTGTGCCTCGGCTTGAATATTCCAGAATCTGGGAGACAACAGAATGGAGTTCGCCTGCAAAAGACCTATGATCAAAGTTTGATATTTAAAATACTGATTATGGATCTTCCATAGAATGTACTTTGAGATTGAATACACCACAACCGTGTATTCAATAGACCAACGTTTAGGGGACAAGAGAGAAGACTATGGGTCTAATTAGACCAGTGATTCAGCGTGAATAGATTACAGTCTGGTCTTCAATATGTGCTTCCGAATATTTCAGCTTCTTTTTGCCAGAATCTAGGACTCATTACGCCGTAGTCAGGGTTTCAATAGCCCAATGTCTTACCTTACGTAGATTATGGCATGCGCCACAATTAAGCTCACTCTGGACCTAAATAGACAAATGCCTTGACTTGATATACAAGAGTCTGAGTGTCAGCAGAACAATAAAAATTTCTCTTTAAAATATCAGTCACGATCAGAATATAAACTTCAATGAAGCAGACTATGTGTCATCCATAGAACATAGTCTCTGCTTCAATATAACACAGCAGGTGCATCAATAGACAAGAGTATATACTACAAGAAAGCAGACTATATTCTTAGCTAAATATGTGCCTTAGCTTGGATAGAGGTCTGCGTATAAGTCTATGCTTTAGAAGGCCTGTGTATTGGCTCCAATAGACCTGAATCTCTAATTCATTACGACAGAATAAAGTCTCCAATAGACAAATATCTAGGCTTTATCAGATTAGGGCATGGCTACAAAAGCTGACTCTACGCTTAAGTAGACCTGAGCCTCGGCAGGTCCGGACTCTGGGTCTCAACAGAACCAGAGTCTGGGTCTCAACAGAACGGAGTTCGGTGCTTAAAAGACAAGTGGCCAGAGTAGGAGACTTAATTTATTACAATCTGAACCTTAATAGAACAGAGTCTGTGCACCGTGAGACTGGAGTCTGAATGCCACAGCAGCGGCTAAAAGTGCCTTAGCTTGAATATAATATTGTCATGGTTTAAGTCTATGATCGAGGTAGCCTGAGTCTGTCTCCAATAGACCTGAGTCAAGGATTCATTATGGAGGAGTCTTCAATAGTCCAATGTCTGGGGCTTTGAGAGATTACGGCATAAACTACTAAAAGTGGATCATGTAGACCAATGCTTCTTAAAGATTTTTGTTTTTTGTCTATGCTTCTGAAGGGCTTAGTCTGGTATTCGCTACAATAGAATCCAGGCTTAATTTGACCCGAATTTGTGTTGTAAACCCCAATGAACTAGTCGCCAATGTTTCCATAGACCATAGCCTACGTTCCAATAGGCCGGAGGGATCTGTCGGGACTTTATTATATAAGAACATGGCTTACAATAGAACCGAATTTGGGATTAACTGGACCAGTGTCGCGTCTGGAATATACAAGATTTGAGGTTTTTAGTCTATGTCTAAGAAGAACGGAGTTTAGTATTCATTACAATAGAGTCTGAGATTATTAAATCGGAGTCTGTTTTTAACAGATTTCACCCTGCACTTCCAAATTCAATCATAGATTAGCATTCAATAGAGTCTTCAGCCTGTACTTCAAAGAACCATAGTCAGTGTCACCATAAATCAGAGTCTAGGCTTCAATAGACCTGAGTGTAGGAGGTATTACGCCAGGGTTTGAGCTTCAATAAAAATGACTGCACTTCAATAAGTGAAAATGTGGGTCAAAATAGAATCATCAGACGATCAAAGCCTTGGTCTGAATATACCAGAATATGGATTTCAGTCGATGCTGGGGGTTAATTGTAGGATTCATCAAAACATAGTCTAAGCTTCAATAGATCAAAGTCACACCTAAAATAGATTGCAGCCATGGTCTGGAAAATGCTACTCTGGTCTACTGAAATAAGGAGTACATTAGACCAGAACTTGGGTCTGAGTTTTAATTGAATAGAGTGTGAATTCGGATATGCCAGAGTCTTGGGTTGAATGGTCTAGAATTTGGGCTTCAACATTCTGAATATAGTAACCATTAGATCACTGACTGGACAGAAAACAACTAATTGCGTCGTAACTGTGGCCTGACCTACCGTTGGAAAACTAGGCTATGAACTTCAAATTAAAAAAAAATTGCGGAATCTTAATAAATAAACTCTCGACCTATATTGGAATTTTTCTGGGAAGAAGATTTTTAATTCACCACAAATCCGGAATGTAAAATTATGATGGATCGAATTTCCATATTTGGACAAATCAAATCGGGCATTCCGAAGCATTTAAATAAAGTACTATAGTTCATATAAAAATAATGGATTTATTTTTCCTAACGCAACCTAATATTTGTATGTCAACAAATGAACCTATATTTCAAAATTTCCTCGGATCTTTTCATATGCGGACTATGACAAATCATATACCTAATTAAACATTTTATGGAAAGGGATTTTTTATACTCTGTTAAAATGATATGAGGAATTATATCCCCTTCAGAATACCTAGAATACATCCGGATCTTATATGTGGGCTATGGCAAAATATATACCTATTGACTATTTTTTGGAACACGAAATCACAAATTACTACACTATTGATTTTAAATTGTGGCTAGGTCCTTGTAAGTACCGAAAATGCAGTGGAACCTTTTTGTAGTAGCTGTCTCTAAAAACCGCCAAGTTCAGTTGCGCCGAACTTTGTTTTTAATCAGTATAGCCTGCATCTGATGGCCCTCATATGCCCACGATCTTTGTTAAACTAATCTTTGTTTTATCGAAGGAGTTTTTTATTTTCTAAGAAATCGAAATGACGAGTTATAACACCATTGATTTTTATGTTTGGCTAAGATCTTCGAAATAACGGAACTGGAGCGGAACCTTTTTGTGGTAGCTTTGTTCAGTTACACCTCCATCTAACGGCCTTCATCTGTCCACGTTACTTGTTAAAATAAATCAAAATCATAAAATTAACAGTAAAAACAATAACCATCCCACCATCTCGTTTAACAATCGTATTTTTATCACTTTTTTGATTCTCAGAAAACCGCATTACTTTGGTAAACAAATTTACAGCTTTATTATTCTAACGTCATGTTACCGCATAGATTTTTATATTCGTCCAAGACATTTCATTGACAAATACTCTCCATCTTCACTACCTCCCTCCATCCCTCAACCGATACTGGGAATCAAAACTGAGAAAAATGTAAACAAAAATGCAAATGGAATTTATACTTTGATTTATGCACGAAACACAAACTGTCACACACCCACATTTACCTGTAGATGGGAGAGTGGATATGTGTGCGACATATTTACATTTTTGTGTTTGTCTGCTTCTCTCTGAATGTCTTAAGATGGGACATTGTCGTTCGTACTTACAAATGCCAACAAAGTGTCTGTTCTTTTCATGGCAACAGTATCAGGAAAAAGGATATACAAATGATGTTGCAACACCTTGTGGCAGGTATGTTTGCGAATTTTAAATACGCATAAATTGACATTGACATGGGTAATGTTTCATTTCGTAGTCTGTGGTAGCAGAGTTATTAATGTCAGCCTAAGTGATTTGAACAAAACCAATTTGCCACACAGCATTTCATTTATTGATGGCTTGGGAAGAAAACGGGAAGAGAATCCTATTAAATCTGCTTATATTTGAAATTAAGAAAAAATCAATCAATTGACAGTTATGCTATTAACTTTGCCATTGCGTTTGTAACACAAATACTCCATAGACTGAATTTAGTTTGATTACAATTTTCGGGATACATTGTGAGTATAGTTCGGTTCAAAAATATTGGGATCCGGATCTTCCCCCCTTATTAACTTGGTTATCATAATGAGATCTATTTATGGTGCATATTTTAACCAAATCCGATAAAATCTACAATGTAAGGTTTTATGAACAAGGATCGGTAAAACTGGAAAGGAACAATGAATATCGAATTCTTGTCTTTGAGGATCATATCTAAAATCTTATGAGTGAAATTTTTGAAGAATATTTGAAGGTCAATATATTGAAGGATCTCATCTTGTGGAATTTGGTTTACGGCCCAAGACAAGAAGGACGAGATGTTTTACAATATTATTCTTCATTCGACTTGACTGAAGACATGTCATGTCGTAAGTAACCTGCAATAGCCTTAAATAAAACTTTACAGCTTTTTATATCCTAAACAACTATGCTGTCAGTTTTTATTGCTTTGTGCAGCCCTAGAGTTTGTAACGCCGCGAAATATTGGTCCTAGACCAAACATTAAGTATACCGATCGTCATGTCTCGACTAGCTAGACATGTGTGCCCGTCTGTCCATTATAATTTGTAAACACGATACAGGCCACAGTTATACACCACGAAATTATGCATGTAGGATGGGTTCTGGCCAAATGTTTTTGGTAAAGATTTAGGGGATGGAATGGATCAAAAACATTATTTTTTGTCTGATTTTCTGTTCGCTCCAGAGGTCGTAATTATGGCCCGAACATCTCGAAACTTTACATAGAGAAGGGGATCGTGGCAAAGAATAAGCATAAGCATGATAAAGATTGGTCAATATTTATGGAGACAAAATGGTCCTGACTTTTGTGTGAATAATTATAAAATTTGTATTCTATGGCGTATATATATTTACTCCTGAAGGACATAGATAGGAAAAAGTTGACAATATAGCCAAGAGGATTGATCGACCTTTAAATTGATACCATTTATATTATCGTATGTACTCGGATGCGGGAGTTACACTTAAATATTTGCAGGTGCTTACGTATTCAGATATTATTTAGTAACCCATTACCACACTAGAGGGCGCAAATATAGCCCTGATCGCATTGAAGTTTTCAATGAGGATCCAGGTATGGTGAATGACAACGCCTATCATTTTCGGTAATGATCAGATAATAATTTTTAGATGAACTGGATCGAAAACTTAATTTTTTGTTTTTATACCCTTCACCACACTGTGGTACAGGGTATTATGTCTTTGTACAGGCAAAAGGAAACGAGATAGACAAATGGTTCCTTTTGAGAATAGGCATAGAATCACTTTCTGAGTCCAAATTGGATGAAATTTGGCATAGGTCACTTATTCGGTCCAAGGACGAACCCTATTGAAATTGGGAAAAATCGGTTCAGATTTAAATATTGCTCCCATATATATTTTCGTCCGATTTAATGTAAATGTTGTACCAAAGTCCCTATATATCTTTCGATTTGCACCAAATATCACATAACATAACGAATTGGGTCTAGAATGATGTGTTTTAATTTTCCTGAAATCCGGTCCAAGTTTAGATATAGCTCCCATATAAATTTTAGTCAGATTTAATGTAAATGGTGCACTAAAGTAGCATGTGGAATTTCTATTGAAATCGGTTCAAATTTGGATAAAGCTACTATACAGATTTTGTACCGATTTTAAGTAAATTATTGAGTTCTTGGTGCACTCAAAATGTGGTCGATATTCTGCGACAAGTTTCGATGAAATCAGCATAGATTTCGATATAGCTTATATAGCACCAAACTTCTCATGTTTATCAGATATGTGTCCTAATAATCAACTGGTGTCCGATTGATATATGATTTGAATTGATATACATAATTTTGTCCCATTTTGAGAAGCAACTCTATATCTGACCAAATGAAAAATTTAGTATAGGTTGTAGAAATATATGTTTATGGGCCCAATTTCATTTTACTGATCCTTCAAAAATGCGACGTATGTTGAATATACCCAAAGTGGTGAAGTGTATCATATAGTCGGCCTCGTCCGACTTTACTACTTTCCATACTGATTTTTTTCGATTCTATCTATAGGCCACAATTGAAAGCCGAACATCACAAGGGAATCTGGACAAGAAATTAGAAGGGCTGTACTGAATATTAGTAAATTAGGTTGTGGAAACGAAATCCGCTATTATACCCTTCACCACAGTGTGGTACAGGGTATTATGTGTTTGTGCATATGTTTGTAACAGCAAAAATAATCGAGATAGACCCATGGTTCCTTTTAAGAATATGCATAGAATCACTTTCTGAGTCGATTTATGCATGTCCGTCTATCCGTCCGTCCATGTATTTTTGTTAACAAAATACAGGTCGCATTTATGATCCGATAGCTCCCATATATATATATATATATATATATATATTTTATGTAAATGGTGTATCAAAGTCCTTATATATCTTTCGATTTGCAAGATATTTGGCATAGCGTAATGAATTAGGTCCAGAATGATGTGTGCCAAGATTCGAGAAAATGGGTTCAGATTTAGATATAGCTCCCATATTTAGTTTCGTCCGATTTAAGCTAAATGGTGCACTAAATTCCCTATAGATTTTTCGATTTGCACGAAATTTGGCATAACGTATTAAATTAAGCCTTGAGTGATGTTTGCGAAGTTTCGAGAAAATCGGTTCAGATTTAGATATAGCTCCATATATAGTTTCGTCCGATTTGATGTAAATGGTGCCCCAAAGTCCCTATATATCCTTCGATTTGCTCGAAATTTGGCATAGCGAAATGGATTAGGTCTAGATTTATGTGTGTTAAGTTTGCTGAAAATCGGTTCAGATTTAGATATAGCTCCCATATATATTTTCGTCCGATTTAAGGTAAATGGTGTACCAAAGTCCCTATATATCCTTCGATTTGCACGAAATTTGGCATATCGTACTTAATTAAGTCTAGAATAGTGCACGTTAAGTTTCTCGAAAATCGGTTTGGATTTAAATATAGCTCCTATATAAATTTTCGTCCGATTTAATGTAAATAGTGTACCGAAGTCCCTATACATATTTCGATTTGCACAAAATTTGGCATAGTGTACTAAAATGAGTCTGGAGATTTAAGTGAAATGAGATTTATATATAGCTCCTATATATTTTTGCTTCCGATTTTATGTAAATTGTGCACTAAAGACCCAAAGTTTGTCCGATTGCCACACAATTATGTACAATACAGAAGTTAATATAAGATAATCTCTGCCATTCTCATTGAAATCGGTTCAGATTTTGATATAGCTTCTACATATATATTTTCGTCCAATTTTACACAAAATTGACACAAATTTTGCACAACGTACTAAAGTTTTGAAATTTGGAAAGTGTAGAAATCGGTTCAGATTTTGATAGAGCTTCTATATATATTTTCTGCCGAGTTTTGGTAATTTTGTCCCATTGTAAGAAGCAACCGTATATCTGAACAAATGAAAAATTTAGTATAGGTTGCAGAATTCGACGTCTATTAGCATTCATCTGTTGAATATACCCAAAGTGGTGAAGGGTATCATATAGTCGGCCCCGCCCGACTTTTCTACTTTCCTTACTGGTAAACTTTTATGTGGTTGTACACTAGTTTTCCTTTCTTCTGTTGGTGTCATTCGGTTATGGTTGTTTCCGTGTGTGTGTGTTTGTTTTTATTGTTGTTGTTGTTATTCTTGTTGCATGATGTCAACAAAAACAAAGCAATAATAAAAAATTATTATAAAACACAACGACAATACCACTGCCACCACCACCCTCTGCACACTACGGACAGAACACCACGGAAATGCAAACATCTGAAAAACGAATGAATGAAATAACTACCCGAAGAACTACACTGAGTCCCAATAATAGCTACACCAACAACAGCGAACATTTGAGAGTGCTTTTTACCACAAAAAGAAACCAAGAAAGGAAAAACTCAAAGTACTTTTGTTTTGACGTTCTGTGATTTAAAAAAAAAAGTATTAATAAACAATTTTCAGACACGCACCCAAAACTGGAACCGACATGGAGACCAGCAAACAATGCAATATGATTATAATTATGCAGTTGAAATGGGCAGGGTTTTGCTGGTGGTAGTAATTTATTAAAGGGGGAGAACAATTCTCAAGAAAATGGGAATTTTCTACACTCTCAATCTATGATATATGTACATATGTGAAATGATGGACCTATATAGCATAAAGGTTTACTAAGTCACTAACTTTGTTTGGAACCCACAGGAACCCACCATTCGCTTAATGTAATGCACATATATTTTTTAACTATGATCATCATCTATAGTTTAGTCTAGCCTTGTCCTGGTGGCCAATTCTGGCCGTTTATCGTCAATTATAAGTGGTTTAAAACAGTTATGGTCGATTTTTAGCTCCTGTGCGATGTTACGACGATTTTATCGACATTTTCGAAACAAGTGATAAAGCGTTAAATTCGGCCGGCCCTAACTTTGGATACCCTCCACCATAGATATACTGACAGGTACTTCAAATAAGAATATAAAGATATAGTACCTACACCGACATATCTATAAACCGCTTATGGTTCTATATATTTGTTTAAAAAGAAATGATTTCATCCAAACTTTGCCCATCTTATTATTTCTTCCAAAATAAGTTAAAGTTCGAACATGGGGAATATCGGTCCACTCCTTCTGGTATCTCCCACACAGGGGCTAGGCCTAAATGAGGGTTGCAGTTCATATATATGAATATATATATATATATATATATGAGGTTAAATATCGAAACTTATGTTCTATTTTTTTCGTATCTTATGCAGATGAAATGATTACCACAGAGTCTTAAACGGAATTTACATTAGAACTTTTTACCGGGTTAACCTACTCTATGAGGATTTATTTGACATGTATACAATGGAATTGACAATTGAAACCCATTGGGTTAACGAAATCCGGTATAATGTAAACGGACTATTAGAACCAAACTCAAACATGGAACAAATCATATAACTATTTTAAGGGGACCCCCCATTCTCGGTGTCAAAAAAGTTTTTGATTTAATTCGTATCTACTCTAATTCTAGGGCACAATAACTCAAAAACTAATAATCCAATCGGTTTCAAATTTTGGCACGTTTCTCTGGGAGTGTGTAGCTCTCGTATGAACTAGGATAAAGCCAATCGGTGAAGATCTTCCTTATTTTTTAACTTAGTTTGTGGTAAAAAATAGGCGATTTCCAAAAAAAAATTTCAAAGTTCCGCCATTTTGTTAATTATTGTGCGAAGTCAATAATCCTAGTTCATACGAGAGCCAGACATGTCCTCTTTCTAACACAGTTGGAATTTTCGGATTCCGATGTTCCAGTGTGGATTTATCATGCCCGCCATCGAAAATATGGACTTTACTTTGAACCCAAAAAACAACAACAAAACAACAACAACAAATTTTGGTAAATTATTTTTCTTCCTTTTTAAATCTTCAAATATATATGTGCCAAGTTACAAACCTTTACAAGCATTGGTATTCATTTACCAGCCCATTTAAAATCTTAAAAATAAAAAATCGAGAATGGGGGGGGGTTCCCTTAATATAAACCAGTAAGCGGAGCAGTATAGTCGGTTTTGTGGTTCTATATTCTGAGATTGGGCAATACTTCGCGATATTTGCACACTTTTGACTGGCAAATGTTACTAATAATCAGTACAGCCCCTCTACATACTTTTCCAGATTCCCTTCAGCGTGGGTTGTGTTGTGATGTTCGGCTTTCGACTCGAAAAGTACAAATAATTAAGTTTTCGGTCCACTTCGTCCGAAAAATTATTATCTGATCATCACCTAACATTTTAGGCGTTGTCCTTGACCATAACTGGGACCTCATGGAACATTTCAAAGCGATCCGCGCTATATTTCCGCCCTCCAGTGTGGTAATAGGTTATTAAATAATATCTGAATACGTAAGCACCTGTAAATATTTAAGTGTAACTCCCGCATCCGAGTACCTACGACAATATAATTGGTATCAATTAAAAGATCAACCACTCCTCTTGGATATACTATCAACTTCTCGGGTCTACGTCCTTCAGTGGTAAATATATACGCTATAGAATACAAATGTTGTCATTTTTCACACAAAAGTTAGGGTCCATTTGACCCGCTAAATATTGACCAATCTTTATCAAAACAGCCATGCTTATTCTCTGGCCCGATCCGCTTCTCCATGCAAAAATTCGCGGTGTTTGTGCCATAATTGCGGCCTCTGGAGCGACCAGAAAAACCGACAAAAATAAAGTTTTTGGTCCATTTCATCCCCTAAATATTAACCGATTTTTTCCAAAAGAAATAGGGGTCTTCATTGGCCAGACCACATCCTACATGCAAAATTTCGATAAGATTGGTCCATAACTGTGGCCTGTATCGTGTTTACAAATTATAATGGACAGACGGACGGACGGACACACACGTCTAGATTGACTCAGATAGTCGAGATATGGCGATCGGTATACTTAAAGGTGGGTCTAGGACCAATATTTCGCGGCGTTACAAACTCTTGGGGCTGCACAAAGCTATAATACCCTGACAACATAGTTGTGTAGGATATAACAAAGTACATGTCGCATTTTTGATTCGAATTGAATGAAATTTGGCAAAGCTCATATATTTGGCCCAAGGACGAACCCTATTGAAATTGGGAAAAATCGGTTTTGATTTAGATATAGGTCCCATATATATTTTCGTCTGATTTAGTGTAAATGGTGTACCCAAACCCCTATATCTATATCTAGAATGATGTGTGTTAAGTTTTGTGAAAATCGGTTCTGATTTAGATATAGCTCCCATCTAGCATCTATATATAATTCGATTTGCACGAAAATTGGTATGGCGAACTAAATTAAGTTTAGAATGATGTGTGTTAAGTTTTGTGAAAATCGGTTCAGATTCAGATTAATTTATGTTAATGGAACACTAACGCCCCTAAATTTCTTTCGATTTGTACGATGTTTGTTGTCATGAAATTTTGCATAGATTGCAGATTAACATGTTAATGGGCGGCCCGTATATCTATGTATATCGCATATGTAATTGAGTCCGATTGCATGTCGCTAATACTCTAATGATAATATGTCTACTTTATCGACAAGACATTGTACGTATGAGCTTTTCTCGTATGTACACAAAGTGGTGAAGGGTATCATACTGTCGACCCGTCCGACTTTTGAACTTTCCTTACTGGGTTTTATTCGATTTTATGGCATTGGTGCAACAAAGCCCTTATATTTCTTTGATTTGCACGAAATTTTGATAATGCTAAGATATAAATTTTTGAAATTATGATCCTGACACGTTTGTATGATTGCAAAGCGTATGGAAGTAAGTCTTGAATGACGTGTGTAAAATTTGCTTTAAGGGGACCCCCCCCCCATTCGCGGGGTGAAAATTTTTGTTGATATAATTCGAATTTACACTGATTAAAGAATCTCTCTACAAAATTTCAAGTGAAAATCTCAAGAACTCTTAAAGATATAGACGATTTATTGTGTCAGCATCAAGTAACGGCTAAAGGGCTTCTCAAACTTTAAACGCGTTTTTCTCTAAACATTTTTTTGCGAATGGCGGGCACGATAACTCAAAAACTAATAATAATCCAATCGGTTCCAAATTTTGCAACGTTTCTCTGGGTGTGTATAGCTCTCGTATGAACTAGGATAAAGTCAATCGGTGAATATCTTCCTTATTTTTTAACTTGGTTTTTGGTGAAAAATCGGCGATTTTCTAAAAATATTTTTTCAAAGGTCCGCCATTTTGTTAATTTTAGAGTGAAGTCAATAATCCTAGTTCATACGAGAGCCAGACATGTCCTCTTTCTAACACCGTTGGAATTTTCGGATTCCGATGTTCCAGTGAGGAGTTATCATGCCCGCCATCAAAAATAAGGACTTTTCTTTAATTACAAAAAACAACAACAAAACAATAACAAAAATTTTTTGTAAATTATTTTTCTTCTCTTTTAAATCATCAATTATATATGTGCAAAGTTAAAAACCTTAACAAGCATTTGTATTCATTTACCAGCCCATTGAAAATATTTAAAAATTAAAATCCTGAATGGGAGGGGTTCCCTTAAATTGGTTCAGATTTAGATATAGCCTATTTCAATAGTTTCATATAAAAATTGTTTTATATTAAAATAGTTTCATATATCTTTATAGATTACATTGTCCGATTTTAAGTCAATGGTGAACCGATTGGCACAGCTTCAGACTGTCAAAAGGTTTGTTAAAAATATAATATAACGGTGTGTCAAGTTTGGATTTCGTTGGCTTCATTTACAAAGTTTCTATACCAAATTTTGATCCTTGTGGTTTCATTATATGGATATTTTAACAAAATATGAACTCAGTTGGTCCATTATGGATTTCTAGTTTAGTTTAATCGAATTTTCCACATTAGTAGATTGATTTTCCACAAACCATTTCCAAATTTCCAATTTAAGAAAAAAAACCTGTTAAACTGTCTATCAAACATTTAACCCAAACAATTTGTTACATAGTTCAATTTCAGTCTACAACGGCACAACGATAAAATAAAGTCATTGTATGGCCACGTGTGCTCTCTTTGATTATTCTCTTGAAATAAATTATTGTTTTTGTTTGTGTGGTTGTTGTTGTCGTCGTCGTGAAAATAACGGTATCTTCAAATTGTGTCTGGCAAAAAAGGACATAATGGCACAACAAGCACTTGTAACTGATGAGGCAATTATGAAAGAAATTGTTTGCTGGCATTATTGCAACAGGAGCCCAAAATGTGGATGTGTGTGTTAGTTTTCACCTATGTGTGTGTGTGTTTCTTTGATTGAAGGGAGGGGCAAATATCATCATCACATCACAAATGGATGAATGGAAATAACGGCGCTACAATGAAATGAACAAAAAGATAGATCTTCTACGCTGAACGATATATGAACGCTGGAGCGAATGAATAAATGAACGAATGCATGACTGATATTTGTGTATGACTGTTTGGGCATGTGTGTGTGTGTGCAGTCGCAAACAAACACATGAATTCTGGCATGACATTCGTGGCGGCAATCGTACCCCAATGTTTATTATTTTTTTTTTTTTTTTTTTTTCCATTAACTCCTCTCCTCCTTAGCTCACGTCCTATTTGTTGATAGAATGTTCAGAGCCATGTCTCCATATGTAGCTTAAGCTACGAATTTAACTTTATCCATAGATGGTGGTTTGTGTTTTGCAGGTTGACTTCGATCTTCTTTAAGAATTTGACAATGTTCAGACTTCCAAGCCTTGTGTATCAGTGAACTCTTCTACTGTGAAGGAGTCACATAGTTGCGAAAAGCATCTTCTTTGTTATTAAATTTACGAAAATTGAAAATTTCATGCGCAGCTGTTTGGATTCTGTTGAACGACTCGTAATTTATAGGTTATCCGTATTTAAAAACACACGTGTTAGTTAAGCGAACGCTTAACAACCGCCATTTTGTAAAAATCTATTTTTAAGCCCGTGGGCGTGTAATACTCATTTAAAATTTTTACGTCTTTCTTGTGAGCCGTCCGAGGACGAACTGCCCAATGTTTATTATACATATATTCTGTTCAGCGATTTGAGTAGGTATTTCTTTGTGTATGTTCCGATGTACGTGTGTATGTGTGCGTGTGCGTGCAAGTTTGTTTTCATTTCATTTTCGATTTCTGTTTGGCGCAACGTAACACATTCATTGCTAGAAATCATTCTCTTTGTGTCAGCCTTGTTTGATATCAGGGCTTGGCTTGGTTTGCCTTGCTGGGCCTTAAGAAGAAAACATGTAATCGAGTGGCAGCAGCAAACCGCAGCAACAACAACATTGACAACAACAGCAGCAACAATTGTGACAGCATGACATGCACAATCGATTATATTGAATTGTTTTCTTTCGAGGTTTTTTTCAGCTGTGCCAACATTGGTGTACACGGTAGCAATGACAACAACAACAACGACAGAACTTGCAACAGTGGTTGCTAAAAACAACAACATCGACAACCAACAATGAATTACGACAATTGTGATTGAAACCACAAAGACCTCTCTTTAGCAAGAAGAACAATTGCATGCCAATATGTATGTGTCTGTATATTTACAAAACATGCAGACGCGAATAACAGATATTCGCACATACCCATTGACACACATACACGCACATTTATCACAAATTGTATTTCATGGCATTTTGTTGTTGTTCTTGTTGTTTAACAATGTTGTTGAGCGGATCTGCCAATTTGGTGCAACAGTGATCTGAAATATCAAACCAAAAAATAAATTAACGATTTCGGAATTAAAAGGAAAATCAATGAAAAAGGACTTTAAGTTCGGGTAAAACATTACAATGTGTGCATTTATTTGTTGGGGCCTCACTCTCCTTAGAACCTTTCCTATAGTCACTGATTCTTTAGATGACTCGTTTACAAAAACACTCACAGATCTACCAGATTTTCTATAGACACTGAGTGACTCTCCACCTTTTCGACAGCGATTAAATGGTCGCACGCTTCATCTGCAGAGATTAACCGACCTTTAAGTTCGTTTGCAGAGGTACAATGGTCCTCTAGGTTTCCCAGTTCGTTCGCATGGAGTCATTTGTCCACTCTATTTATGTTTTTTTTTAACCACTGTCTTCAAAGCTCATCTGTGATGATTTACTGACTTTCCAGTTTTTCTGTTGAAGCACATTGACCATCCAGCATTTTACAAAGACTCACAGAGATTCAAATTTCGCCCCAGACCAACTATAAACTTGCCGGGCTTTTGATTCGATTGCTGGGATTCGATGATTCCTTCAGCGTTCCGTTTTCCAAACACTGAGTCCACAGTTCATCTGTGGGGACTTACGGGCTTTACAGCTTTTTTGTACATAGGTCAAATGACCCACCAGTTTTACGGGGATTCACAGGCCCTGTAGGTGATCTTCAGGCATTTATTTATCCCTGCTGCAGGTTTATCTTGACACCCTGACTTTATGGAAGCCTTTTCTTAGGGTCACAGTGCCCCTCCAATTGGACTCACAAGCTTTTTAGCTTTTCTTTGGAAGACCCTCACGTTTGTTTTCACAGAGATTCTCAGGCCTTTGTTTTCACAGAGATTCTCAGGCCTTTTCGTTGGAAGACCCTCAAGTTTGTTTTCACAGAGATTCTCAGGCCTTCTAGCTGGTCTGGAGAGATTTATTTATCCTTGCTGTTGACTTTTCTTGACTCCCTGACCCTCTAGCTTTTCCTTAAGGTCCCAGTGACCCTCCAATATGACTTACAGGCTTTTCAGATTTTCTTTAGACGACCCTTCAGTTTTTTTCACAGAGATTCTCTCTATCGGTCTGCAGAGATTTATTTAGCCCTACTGTGGCTTGTCTTGACTCCCTGACTTTATAAATTTTCAATAGAGACTCACTGGTCTTCTAACTTTCGCCCTACAATTCGTCTATACATTTTGTCTGCTCTTTTACGGAGCCCCACTGGCCCTGCTGATCAAAAGAGACCCCCTCGAGTGGTTAGGGAAGTCTTAGTCAATTCAGAAAACCATTGGTCAGGTAGGTAGATTCGATCAGGGTCCACTGAGTACTTACAGATGTGCTGAACGGTCCGATAGACTGTACAAATAAACATGAACGCGCAGATAAGTTGTGCCGATTTTATGGATCTGCTACACATGTAAATCGAGCTGAGGGCTCAAGTAGTGGATTTAAAAAAATTATACTTCCATGGACGTCACATCTATAGCCGTGGATTGTTTTAAATTTTATGAAATACTATAGCAACTATAGTTTTGTTTTTTTTTTTTTTGTCAAGGACTGTCGCAGCTATATATGTATATTTTATATACACTTCGCTACAAAAAAAAAAAAAAAAATCCTCATTGAAATATTGGTATTAGATCCCATTTTACTTTGGATCAAATCCAGTTCAGTCAATTTGACATATATGGCCAAAGCGTTGCATTTAGGGGCAGAAATGTAGAGCTGATGGATAGGAAATCGTGCTTAAGATCCCGGCTATTCTCAAGACCTATAATTTTCGATGATGATCAGATGATATTAGAAGCTAAAATGGATCGAAAACTTTGTTGTGTTTATTTTTCAAGGCCCTACAATTATATGACGAACTTCAAAACAGATTACACGGGGAAGGGAATCTGGGCAACTGATAGAAGGGCTGCTTTGCTAATGATCGGACAATACTGAGCGGGTCAAATCAGCCAAGATTTTTACTGTGCAAAATGACAAAATTTACATTTTATGGCGTAAATGCTCAACTCGGGAAAAACAGATTCGAAAAATGATGTGAGGGTGTGTGAAGAGCTATT
>NW_026878448.1:0-24279 GCF_032173495.1 Musca vetustissima | reverse complement strand
AAAACACTATTTAGCACTATTGAAAAATAATTCAATTTAAAAAACACGCCTCTGTTGGTCCTTGCATAAAATACTGTTTCACAAATCACCGTCTCGTTGTTCCTTGAAAAATATCTTTCAAAAATCCACGCCACGGTTAGTCCTTAAAAATTATTTTTTTAAAAATCCAAAATCTAAGTATCCAAAATGATGATTAAAATCACGTATTCATAACGCGGTATGATGTCTTATGATACGTCTTACTTTTTTACAGATTATAACATTTAGCAATGTAAGCCGATAAAGAATGTGGAACAAGCAGACGAACAGTGAAGTCTATGTGTGACGTGGGAGGGAGCGATGAATCTCGTGACAATCAAAAGAATTAAAGTAAAAAATGTGATGACGTTGAAATATGCTTCCACCACCAACAGCCAGGAGTCTGCAAGAAACGCTTAAAGCTCTAATGAAAATTAAACTTATTAAAAGGGTGTGTTTGGTTAATTAAGGCTTCTGGTGCTCTCACGTGTATTGGCAGTTATTTTGTAGCCGGACCATTTGACTGCAATTAGGAATGCTACTCAAGTTCGATGAAGGGATAATAATAAGAGTTATTTACCTAATAAAACATGTTGGAATTTACATTTTTGTTCCTGTTTTGTTGGATGTGTAAAAAGAAGACATGGGAAAGAAAATTATATATTTTTATAGTTTTTAGCGCGAATGCAATTTCGCTAATATTTAGGATATAATAACCTTTATCACCTTGTGATTCGTATATTATAAGTCAAATAGTCTCATGTCTGAGGCGAGTAAGTCTCTGTCTAAACGAATAATTCTCCTCAGGACCTTCTTTTTAGGGTACCCTCAATAACTAGTACCTCCCAAATATCGATATTTTGAAAAAAAAATCTGCAATGCTATATTGTGAATTATTGGTATACTTACAATTATCAGTACTTGCCCACGTTTCGGTTGTAATTTGGTATTTTGTTAGTCCCCATAAAGCAGTACCACTCAAAGTTTCATATTTTGTGATTCTACCTCACTTTCTGTCCCTTCCACAATGTTTATCAGAGCAGTTACTATGAGAAGGACCATTTGAAAACTTTAATTGCTTTTCTTTTTGCCGACTTCATGTGTCCTGCTCTGTAAAGAGGGATTTCAGTGGTCCATGGAAATGAGTATTCAGTTGAACCTGCATAACTTGAACTTCGATAATTCAAGGGATATGTGAGAGTAAGTAGGAAAAACTTAAACAATTCCATAACACAAAGCCCCCAGCAATCGAAGATTTTCGGTTCGAATTATTGAAGTTCGCACACATTAGCTGTGTTCCCAAACCTGCAATATAGTACTATATTGTACTGGTTTTGGAATTGTTGCTAGAAAAGCGTTTCCTTACGCCGAAAAGTAGGAAAAATTGAAGTAAAATTTAAGAGAGTTAAAACCAAAATGGCGTTCTCTTCTCCTATTTTCTGCAAGACCAATTTGACCTAGCACGAAATGGTAAATGTAGTAAATTATGAATTTGACTGCCAGAGATATACAGTCCGAAATAAAGCATATGAAAGTTAGGGCTTCAACAAAACGGACACACGCATAGACGCACACACATTTGCTTAAAAAATAAGAAATTTAAAAATGGACAAACAGTTTTCTTATTCTCTTTTGAATAAAGATGAATGGCTGGCAGAAGATTCAGATGAAGATACTATAGTATGAAGACTTGGGTTGGTCAATCGTACCAAAATATCTTGGGCTTAAGACAAGTTTAGGGGCTCCACTTGGATCGCTTTGACATTTTTACAGTAAGTAGTCCTCGGTGAACTGATTGCAGTGATATGGGGAGAAATGCATATTTCCCAAGATATGGGCCTTGAAAGTTCGGAGAGTATGCTGTTCTAATTAGCCGTATCATTTTAAAGGTTATGGTTTGTGTTATATAACTAGATGAATATATTGCGTAGCCATGTATGAGCCTGTCCATATATGAAAGTGTTATTCTTAAATGCTCTTAAAAAATACCCTATTGCCTTGGTGGCAATAGAAAAAGGGTTGTTTTAAACAAAATATGTTCCGAAATTTCAAGGCCAATATCTTGGGAAGTATGCATTTTCCTACATGAAATGTATATCACTGTAATCCGCACAAGGAGTGCTAATTACGGTAATCATTTCAAAATGATCCGAATGGAGCCCCTAAACTTGACTTGTTCCATATCTTGTTCGCAAAATATCTAAAAATTCAATAGCATTAACATTATGGGAGCGTCCAGCCATGTAAGCCTTTCCGGCTTGGAGTCGTCGGAAACTCCACTTCCAAATATTCGATAAGATTTTCCCCTAAATTATACAAATAAAAAATAAACAATAAATATTTATATTATCAAATCAGGCAATGGACTCCGTTTAACTTTTTGTTTTTTGTGCATTAGGTTTCTGTAGTCTTTTTTTGTCCTTAACAACTGAAATTTTTGATTTTGACGTTTCTTCGTGTTTTAACTATTTTTCGTTCCTTTACTTTTTGCGCAAATCTTGTATGTGAGAGTAATTTTTGATAGTTCGCTCTTTTACTAGCTTTACTATCAAAAAGTACGGGAACGAGCCTATTATTTGTTTTGAGTACGGGTAATATTAATGAATCACAGAGTTTCTTTCAACAATGTGTTACCTTCAACCATATCAGCTAACATTTATATTTTTACAGTTATGAAATGTATACAACAAGAAAAGGTAGACACAGATTAGGCCATAACTTATCAAATGTAAAACAAATTGCATACCATTTAGTAAGTCAGCCGGGGTCATTGTGAATATTTTTCAAGCTCTTGGGCAAGGAAATGATATATATTTTTGCAATTTAATTTTCTCTTTGGGAAGGATTATATTTATATTAGGTTGTAGTATAGAGACCACCAGCGGTAGCAAGGAACGAATATATTTATGACTCTAATAAAAAACATGAAATAAATTTACCTTTATTTCAACAACAAGGTTACTTCATGGATTTTGGTACTTTCATGGAAAATTAAAGTATCATTCGAATTTATTTCTTCTGTCTATCCTTTGTAAAAATTCTTTAGGAGACACAAACACAGAAGCCTAAATAGATATAGGCCTAAATAGAAAAAATTAATATTATTTTTATAACATAAAAGAGGGAATCATGTAGGATTCCAACGTCTACGAATGAAAACCAAGTGGATTTCTTATAGAAAGTTAAAAGCCTCATAAAACGCTACTAGATGCTTTTATAAGAGACGTGTTTTATTAAAAGTGGTAGAAAGTATATGTATGGAGCAATATATGAAGCTAAACTAATTTAATAAATATTTATACCCTTCATTATAATAATAATTTTATAATATCCTCTGAAGGGATTATTTCCAAACTCTTGTTTTGTTCGAAGGTGGGGATTATTGGTCCACTCCTTCTGGTACCTCTCCCAAAAAGGGTGAATATTTTGAAAATTTTTAAATATATTTTTTTCGAACATTCCCAACCCTTACTTTCCCACCCCTGCCGACAATTTTCCGCATCGTGATGGAATATCAGAAGGAAAAAGAAGCCAGCTACAGAATCTACTTCACAGACAGTTTATTATTAATTCTACATTAACGTAAATATCTACATTAACCCTACGGTCAATAACCGGGTACATTTGTACCTTTTTTTGAATAAAAATGCTGTAAAATTTTTTATAATGGAGATATTTAAATCAAATTTTGAGGAATCATTCTTGAGGTATTTTCACACATAATCGAAGAAAGAAATTATAAATATTTTCCATATATATAATTTTTAAAAATTTTTAAAGTTATTACCTACGTAGATCAATAACCGTGGTACATTTGTATCCATCCAAAGATAGCTCTGTAACTTATAAAAAAAGTAACTATCTTGAGGTTTTTTGTTTTAAATTAGTCTATACGGATCTGATCTAGATGTAGGAACTCAAAATTATATATACTGTTCACGTACGTGAGGTGATTTCAAGCCAAGTTTGTGGGGCAGAATCAGCAGGAGTGGCAATCTTAAGGAGATGCTGGATTTAGTATGGCCACTATGTGTTGAAAGAAGGATTTTTTGTGGATTGCATTACTCGTCAACATGGCCGAACGACTTTAATTAATTCGTGGGCCAGTATTCACTTTTGTTTTATTCGTGAAACGTTGTTGCCGAATTTTTATATAATAAAAAGTTGAATTTTGTAATACCGTTTTAAATTATTTTTTAAATAACCATATTAATAAAAGGAAAATTATTTCTCCTGGTCGGAAGAATCGGAATAAATTAATTTCATAATTTTCATTGGGGATCATTTGTTGCCTTTTGCTTTGGTTGGTTCCAGTTGCTGCTATCCATCTCATTTGATTCGTTGTTGCAGAAGTTTCTACTAGTCGTGAGAGAAACATAGTCCTTCGAGCCGGATAGCAAAAGAGGAACATTTAGCATTGATATCGATCTAAAAGGTAACATTTTGTATATTTTTGAAATATTAAAATATTTCTTTCTAATTTCAACCGATTTGGTCAAATAAATGTTATTGGAAACATCTTACACTTTATATGTGTTCCCCAGTTTTTTGTTCAATAAATTGTTGATCTGGCAACGACGCAACTGCTGATCGATCTTTACAACAAAAAAACAACAACTTCTTTTAGTTCTTCTTCTTCATTAGTTTATTCGGATTTACAACGAAGAAGAAGTGAAAATAACTTTGATAAATTTAATAAATATTAAAATAATAATTAATAACAAATAAAAGACTATTTATAAACACATTAAAATATTGTAAAAACCAATTGTGGTGTTTGTGTGTGAAAGCCGAATGAAACAATATAGATGGAAATATAACCAAAAGGTCGGCAAATACCAGTGATACAGAAACACAATTTTTTCATTTGCTTTTTTGTTAAATTAATTATTAGGGTATGTTTGTATGCCAATTTCTATTTTGAAAATAAATTAGCAATAAAATTTATTAATAAAAGTTAATAACTTTGCTCCAAAGTGTGAGAGTTCGTTCGGGCTAATTTCGTTGGCCTTCCATCGGTTTATTCCAGTGAGAAGAAGTAATAAATCACGTAAATTTTGTTTTGTTTCTTTTTACCCACTCAACGTTGAAACATAAAGAGAGTTTATTAAGAGACAACAACATATCAGCTGTTGATGTGAATTTGTGTGATCAAGTTCCTTAAGGTGGAGACTTATAATAACAAAAGAGTTCAACTGCTTATAAACTGCAATTATTGAAACACATTTATAATTATATATTTTTTGTTCATTGACAAAATTGTTTATATATAAACATAAAAACCAAATTAAGAGAATTGCTAAACGGTGATTGGTTGTTGTTTCAATAGATCAGCAATATTGTTTGGCGCACTTCATTAACATATTTTTGGTGGTGATTGTAGTTTTTTTCTACCTTTACAATTTGAAAGGAATAAGATTTTTCGGTTTATTGATATTTTAATATATAAGTGTTCCTATTAACATATTGGGGTTTGTGAAATCGTTCGAAGAAGTTTTCTTCGCAAGTACAGAGTTCTGTAAGCTGTAAAGTAGAAGCAAATTTTGTATCTTCAACCTATATACATTTCATTTTGAGCAAAAATGCCCGAGTCAAAATTTTTCTTAACATTTAGAAAGCTTGCCAATCTTTTCCTTGACTTTGAAAATGAATATAATTCAATGCCCCCAGGTGACCATACAATGTTCACAGTGGAACTTCGAAAGGAGGAGTTTAAGGGATTGTGGAATAAAGTTAAAGTCGCGTATGAAAATTTTTGTGTTGAGTGTGATGGCGATATCGAAGAATCGCAAGCATTGTCCATTTTTAAACAATGCAGAGAGGCATACATCAGCTGTGCAGCTCAAATGGGCGAATTGTCCCATTCATTTATGAACCAATCAGAACTTACTTCCACAATGGTTACATCTAACCGAGCTCATGCTACGGAACTATTAGGAGATAGAGTACAGGATCATCGATTGCGTTTGCCGGCGTGTACTACAGAAATTTTCCACGGTGACTATCTATCTTGGCCATCTTTCAGAGATATGTTCACAGCGGTATATATTGACTGCAAGTCGATCACTGCTGTGGAAAAATTATTTTATTTACGACAGAGTACACAAGGGGAAGCGTTAGAAATTGTAAAAAAGTCCCCTTTAACGAATGAAGGATTTGAAACTGCCTGGTCAAACCTTCGAGATAGGTATGAAAATAAACGCATTTTAGTTAATACCCAGCTAAAGATACTGTTTAATCTCGAAGCTGTTAAAAATGAAACTGCGGGGGATATTAATCGCTTGCAAAGGGACATAAATAATTGTATAACTGCGCTTAAATTACATAACATCAACATAGAGAGTTGGGATCCAATATTTGTGTTCCTATGTTCCACAAGACTACCAGGAAATACCTTATCCCTATGGGAACAAAATGTTAAAGACAAAACTGAAATCTCTAAATGGTCTGACCTTGATGAATTTTTGACCTCTCGATTTCAATCACTAGAAACCGTTTATGACTTGACTCATTCCCATGAAACCAAAAGCACAGATAGAAAAGATTCTTCTAGCGTTTATCATTCGAATAAACGAATAAAGTCGTATCAGTCTAATGTCAATAAAAGATCTTGTTTTGTGTGCTCCCAAGACCATTTCTTAAAGTTTTGCCCAAAGTTTTTAAAAATGAACCAAAGTGAAAGATTTTTGATTGTAAAAAGAAATAATTTATGTCTTAATTGTTTCAGTAGCAACCACAAATTAAGCCAATGTGCAAGCCAAATGAGTTGCCCGAAATGTAATATGAAGCATCACTCTCTTTTACATAGAGATTCCAAACATTACGATGCCGCCACAAATTTAGATGTTCAGCCTAGTACTAGTCAGCAGGCAAAAGAAAATGTTAATATTAGTGGATCTGATGTCCAAAATTGTTATGCGAATACTCGTAGACAGGTTCTATTGGGAACCGCCATAGTTAATTTATATTTGAATGGAGATGTGTTTGCGGCAAGAGCCCTAATTGACTCAGGTTCTCAAGCCACCTTTATTTCAGAGAAACTACAGCGAAGACTCAATTTACCAGTTACAAAAGTAAATGCGAGGATTTCTGGACTAAACGATGCATTAGCTGGACCTGCAGAGAAACAATGTAACTTTTTGTTGAAATCGCCACATTCGGACAATTTTGAAGTTAAAGTTTCTGCGTTAGTATTGCCCATACTTACTGGTAAATTACCAAGTTTCTCCTTTGACATTGCATCTCCGCTTTCCTTGGATATTATGCCATTAGCTGACCCGAAATTTGCGACAAGCAATCAAGTAGACATTCTTATTGGTGGGGATATTTATCCGCAAATTGTTTTAGAAGGAGTACGTCGGAATGTGTTGGGGTCTCTTCTTGCTCAAGAAACAATTTTTGGTTGGGTACTCACTGGGCCAATTTCTAATCCTATTCCGGGCACATTTACGACTTTCGTGTCCTTCTGTACTTCTGTTGAAGTAGATAAACTATTAGAGAAATTTTGGAAGTTAGAAGAGCCACCTAAAATTTCTGAATACAGCCCAGAAGAAGAATATTGCGAAGAAGTCTATAAGAAAACTACTCGAAGATTGCCTGATGGTCGGTATGTAGTTTCGTTACCTTTTAAGCCACAATTTCCAAATGGACAAGGTCTAGGTCTATCTAAAACGAGAGCTTGTCGCCAGTTCTTTAGAAACGAATCTTCGTTATTAAAAAAACAGGATTTCAAAACCATATATGATAGTGTATTGGAAGAGTATGTGGGTTTAGGTCATATGGTGCAAATTAGCCAATCTCAAGAAGACTTTAATTCATTTTATTTACCGCATCACGCAGTTATAAAACCCGAAAGCTCCTCTACGAAGGTGAGAGTAGTTTTTAATGCTTCTAGTAAGACATCGACTGGCCTCAGTTTAAATGACATTTTGCATACAGGTCCTGTATTACAGAACGATTTAATGTTGTTGATAATTAGATGGCGATTTTATCGCTTTGTTTTTAATGGAGACATTGAGAAAATGTACCGCCAAATTTGGATGGAAGAACGACATTCGAAATTCCAAAGAATAGTTTATCGAAAGGACCCAAAATCTGATCTGCAAGACTTTGAATTAAAGACGGTGACCTTTGGGATTAACTGTGCTCCTTTTTTAGCTATCAGAACATTGATTCAATTGGCTTCTGATATTGAAGCGGAATTGCCTTTAGCTGCCAAAATTCTGCGCCGCATGATGTATGTGGATGATGCCTTAGCAGGGGCTCATGAACTAGAATTAGCTATAAAAGCTAGAGATCAGTTGATCAAAGCATTATCCTCAGCGGGATTCTGTATGAAAAAATGGACATCCAATGATGATAGAATCTTGACTGGGTTACCAACAGATCATCTTTTAAGGGCTAATTTTTTAGAAATTGAAGATGAAAGCAATGCTAAAACATTAGGCATTAGATGGAACGCAAAGAGTGATAATTTCTTCTTCTCGGTGAAGCCAATTAACCTGAAATCCTCTTTCACTAAAAGAGAAGTTTTGTCTATAATTGCCAGTCTGTTCGATCCAGCAGGTTGGATAAGTCCTGTTATAGTTGTGGCAAAAATGTTAATGCAACAGATATGGGGTGAAGGCATTGGTTGGGATGAAGAATTATCTCGAAAATGTTACAATCAATGGATTCAGTTCATAGGTGACTACACTTCGTTGAACCATGTTAAAATTCCAAGATGGGTTGGCTTTCAACCTAGTACACAGGTTGAAATTCATGGATTTTCTGATGCTTCAGAGAAGGCGTATGGGGCTTGCGTTTATGTACGAGTTGTAGCTGAGGATGGATCGGTACAAACTCATTTATTGTTGGCAAAATCAAGAGTCGCCCCTTTAAAGTCAGTGTCTCTGCCAAGGTTAGAGCTTTGTGGAGCTTTGTTGTTATCGGATTTGATGGGATCCGTTAAAACTGATTTGTGCTTGGATAATAATAAGACAAAATATTTTTGTTGGTCGGACTCAATGATTGTGCTAGCCTGGCTTCAAAAGCCAGCATCTTCGTGGACAACTTTCGTTGCAAATAGAGTGTCCAAGATTGTTGAAAAGGTTGATAAAGATAAATGGAGACACGTCAAATCTGAATTTAATCCTGCAGATCTAGTCAGTAGAGGTATTCGCCCTCAAGATCTTATAGATAATTCGCTATGGTGGAATGGACCTTCTTGGCTTAGGTCTGCGGATAACCAATGGGAAAGGGACAATGTCGAGTTCTCTACTGACGAAGAAAAACGAAATTTGAAAATTTTCTTTACCTTTATTAAAGATTACGTTGATGTACTGGATCGATTTTCATGTTATGCAAAGGCATTACGGCGAATGGCGTACGTATTCCGGTTTATTGACTTCCTTAACAAAAAGAAGCGTTTCTCGGCAAATACAGTAGGATCTGAAGAACTTACAATTGTTAAAGAACGTTTGGTTATTATTGCTCAAAAGGTATATTTTAGAGAGGAATATTATAATTTGGTCAAAGGCCAATCGATTTCGGCAAAAAGTCATTTATTTTCCTTAAATCCCTTTGTTGATGAAAATGGGCTGATTCGCGTAGGTGGCCGGCTAGAAAATGCCGCATCTTTACCATATAGCGAAAGACATCCTTTAATCCTGCCCTATGACTGCAAATTATCACGACTTTTAATTAATTTCATCCATCAAACGACAGTGCATGGAGGCAATCAACTAATGCTTCGAGTTTTGAGGACAGAATTTTGGATACCACGTGCTAGAAATTTGATCAAGTGGTCCATACGGCGTTGTAAGGTTTGCACTGTAATAGCAAAAAAGACTAGAAAGCAATTAATGGCATCTCTACCTCTTGCAAGAACTGTGATTGATCGGCCTTTTTCTCGAACAGGAGTGGATTTTGCAGGACCCTATGATATAAAAAATTACACTGGTCGTGCCTGTTTGATTACAAAAGGATATGTCTGTCTTTTTGTGTGTTTTGCTACACGAGCCATTCATTTGGAAGCCGTAAGTGATTTGTCTTCCGTTACGTTTCTTGCAGCATTTGCTCGATTCGTTTCTCGCCGTGGTTGTCCTAGTGAAATGTATTCTGACAATGGGACAAATTTCGTGGGGGCTTCGAAAGCCTTAAAGGCTGAATTTAGAGCTTTTTTAAAAACCATCGGACCAGAATTGACTAATTCTTATGCCATAAAAGGTGTCCAGTGGAATTTCAACCCGGCAAGCGCACCACACATGGGAGGATTATGGGAGGCCGGGGTTAAGTCCTTTAAACACCACTTTAAAAGAATAGCCGGTAATCTGAAATACACTTTCGAAGAGTTTTCAACTTTACTTGCTCGTGTAGAGTCTTGTTTAAACTCAAGACCACTGTGCCCCCTTTCAGAGGACGTATCTTCACTGGATGCTTTAACGCCAGGACATTTTTTAATAGGTGGGCCAATTTTGTCCCCACCGGAACCAGTCATAAACGAGGCGCCAGAGTCAATCCTCAACCGATGGCAAAAAGTCAAAGCCCTTAACCAGCGTTTATGCTTGCGATGGAAAGAGGAATATTTGAAGGAGCTGACAAAAAGAAATAAGTGGAAAAATCCAGAGGAAAACCTTAAAGTGAACGATATGGTGATTATAAAGGAAGACCAAATTCCGCCAAACGAGTGGCGCTTAGGTCGGGTTACTAAAGTGGTGCCAGGTGTCGATCAGTTGGTGCGTGTTGCGGAGGTCAAAACCGCACGGGGTCTAGTTGTAAGACCGGTGGTAAAACTTGTTGTTCTACCTACTAATTAAAATTTTATTATATATTTTTTTTCTAGAATCATGGTTAAAGCTAAAAAATACAACGCCGAAAACCGAGTGGGCAAGAAAACAATTGTTTGTCGTGTTTGCCTCAAAGATCACCCTCTTCGTTTTTGTCCAAAATTTTTGAATATGGACTATACAGAAAGAATGAAGATTATTTCGATTTATCAGCATTGCGCTGGATGTCTCGCGCATGATCACACGTGGCGTACATGTAAAAGTACTGGGAAGTGTCGCAAATGTGGCGATATGCACCATACCCTACTCCATAAACCTGGACCTCGTTCGTCTAGGAAAAATTCTGAAGGGCTACATCCTACCAGCGAGGAGAGCAGAAGATCATCTGACTCTTCAGATATGCATGGACCTAGTTCGTCCAAACATTCAGCGAAAAAAGGGCCTACTTCGTCCCATCACTTAAAGAAAGAAGGACCTCGTTCGTCCAAAGGCTCATCGCAAAACGGACCTCGTTCGTCCAGACATGCGCAAAAACGTACACGGAGTGAGTTTGCAAAGATGCCGTCATATGAAGTGGTCCCTTTCCGTGGGCGAAGAACACAACCGTACAGTAAAAAGGAATCATTCAAAGAGGTAATTCCTACATATACCCTGCAGGAGACGGTGTTGCTAAAACCTACGGCGGTGGTGAAGATTATTTGTGGAGACCGATATATATATAGAGCTCTTTCATATATATATCGGTCTCCACAAATTGACCCTAGTAATGAAAATTCCGTTATATCTGAAACATTGGTCAGAAGGATGGGTCAAAAAGTTGTTCAGATCGGAAACAAAAACAGATGTCTTCTACGACTTCGAGGCAATCATGGTATGTCGGCGACGGTCGATACCTATGCGGAAGTTAGACGAATTCATAAGGTGGTGACACCGAAGAAATCTATTAATGTGAATATTGCTGAGGAGTTCCCTGGGCTACAGTTGGCAGATGAACATTTTCATACATCAGGTCCTGTTTATATAACGTTAGGGGGTGATTTGTACTCGAAAATTATTCGAAATGGTGTAAGCGGAGGAACCCTTGGAAGACCGCTAGCCCAATTTACTATTTTTGGATACATTATATCGGGATTGTGTAGTCCATAGATTGGATGTAAGATATCGAACTTATGCTTTAACCATGATCTATGCCATACTATTTATTTTTATTATTGCAGCTGAAGTACAATTGCCATTGGTCATCTTGCTGAATTTTTGTTAATTTAAGACTTATTCTCATAGAATAATTTGAATTTTTTAATGGTTACTGATTGATTTCCCTACTTGAATTAAATGTGAAATCAATTAGTAGTGCCTTATTTTAGGCACTTATGAAGAAAATTTTTCTAATTCTTGCATTTTTTTTTTTATTTCATGCTGGCGAGCTGATTTCAGACTATTTTTTCTTGCCAAAAGCCTGAAAGGTGGCCGGAATGTTCACGTACGTGAGGTGATTTCAAGCCAAGTTTGTGGGGCAGAATCAGCAGGGGTGGCAATCTTAAGGAGATGCTGGATTTAGTATGGCCACTATGTGTTGAAAGAAGGATTTTTTGTGGATTGCATTACTCGTCAACATGGCCGAACGACTTTAATTAATTCGTGGGCCAGTATCACTTTTGTTTTATTCGTGAAACGTTGTTGCCGAATTTTTATATAATAAAAAGTTGAATTTTGTAATACCGTTTTGAATTATTTTTTAAAAAACCATATTAATAAAAGGAAAATTATTACTCCTGGTCGGAAGAATCCGAATAAATTAATTTCATCATTTTCATTGGGGATCATTTGTTGCCTTTTGCTTTGGTTGGTTCCAGTTGCTGCTATCCATCTCATTTGATTCGTTGTTGCAAAAGTTTCTACTAGTCGTGAGTTCAGACAATCATTCACATAATAACACCAATAATAGCCAGTAATAAATATATTGAATTTATTGAAATGTTGTGTTCATAAAAAGGGAATGTATATTGTTAAAAATAGTAGGTCAATGTACAAATGTCATTCAAGTAACCGAATACACGTATGTAGTTGATCATTATTGCACCGATTATGAAGAATGGAATATAATGATCAAGAAAGTGAAAAATTCGGTTCGATTTGTTGTCGCTTTCTTGAATTTCTCTAGCTTTGTGCAGACCCAAGAGTTTGTAACGCCGCGAAATATTTGTCCTAGACCCACCTTTAAGTATACCGATCATCATATCTGGACTAGCTGAATCGATTTAGACACACACGTCCATCTGTCCATTATAATTTGTAAACACAGTTATGGACCAATCTTCACGAAATTTTGCATGTAGGATGGGTTCTGGTCAATGAAGACCCCTATTGTTTTTGATAAAGATCATGTAATATTTAGGGGATGAAATGGACCAAATACTTATTTTTTTGTTTAGATGATGCTGTTTAGATGATGATCGCTCAATATTCCGAGGGTCAAATCAACCGAAACCTAAAGTGACCGATTTTTTAGTAATTGGCGTAAAAATTCACTTCAAGAACAAAATTTTGGAAAATATGCCAGGCTTAGAAAGTGGAGCTGTTGACCTATAATCGATCAAGAGGGTGCAAATATCACGAAATATTGCCCAGTCTCAGAATATAGAACGGCAGAATGTTTGCTTTTCGTGGTAGTTGTGTAGGGTATCATATGGTCGGCCCCGTCCGACTATACTGCTCCGCTCGCTGGTTTGGATTATTTTCGTTTTAAATTACTTGCTACTATTTTTATGAACAGAGCAAATTTGGTCTATTTTCTTTTATTATTATTTCTTATTTTCACCAATTTCAACAAGGTTCGTCCTTGCAGCCAATTCGATTGAAAAAATATCGAATATTTAGAGGTATCGTAGGTATATTGGGGCTACCCTGAAACTTGGGTCAACATTAATCATTTTAAATGATAACCCGAAATATCAAATTACAGCCAATTCGGTTTGAAAACTGAATATTGGCGGGGGAGAAACGTGTCCAAAATAATGTATATTGGGAGTTGCCGTTATATGGGGGCTACCCCGAAACTTGAGTCAATATTTATACAAATATTGGGGGTACAGTAATATGGGGGATTATCTGAAATTTGGGGCAATATTAATAATTTTTGGTACGGATATGTGTTATTCAATGGGAACCAAAAATACCAATTTACATCCAATTCGGTGGAAAACGTGTCCTAAATCCCTAGAATACGAATACTGGGGGATGTGAAATTTTGGTTAATATTAATAATTGTTGGTACGGATACGTGTTATTCAATGAGAAACTAAAATACCAAATTACAGCTAATTCGCTTTAAAAAGTGTCCAAATTTCCCAAAATAGCGAATATTGGGAGATATATAGGGCCTACCCAGAAACTTGATGAATTGTTTAAGCGAGGCGTGAGAACCAAAGGAAAAAAAATAATAATTTTTGATATATACCAAATAAGAGCCAATTCGGTTAAAAAACATGTCCAAAATTGAGTGTTAACGTTTATATGGGGGCTACACCAAAACGTGGACCGGTATATCTCATTTGCAGTACTAAACATCTTAGATGTACTTGCAATGTCAGTGCAAAATTTCATAGCTCTATCTTAAATATTGCGATCTCTATCGTGATTTCAACAGACAGACGGGCACGCATAAATCGACATAGAATAGTATTCTGATCAATAATACAAAAGAAGATATGAAGCTATCTCATCGAGTATAATATTGTCGTCAGCAAAAAAATTATCACGCAATACTTGGGGGTTTTCATATACCAAGGTTTTCATCCCCAATAAAAAACAATGTACATTATCTTTATATCCTCCTCCATAAAGTGGAGTGTATATTGAATTTGTCATTCCGTTTGTATCCACCGGAGATCCCAGAAATATATTCTCCACCAGAATAAAATTCCATGTCGATTTATGCATGTCCATCTCTCCGACTGATAAACTGAATAAATGGATATAGCATAATAAAGTGGATAGATGTGGCCCAAACTTTGCACATCTAAATATTAAAACTAAACATAGATATCGTACAAACATTGTCCCCTCAAATACTCAAAATGTTAATTCCCATTACGCTACTGTCCAACAGAATAAAAAATGTTCTTAAATTGTCTATTTCTTAGTTATTTTTTTGTGATTTGTATTTCGACATCCTGTCTTGCCAATTGTGTTACCAACACAAACACAATTGCCTTCAGGGGTATCCCAGCAAATGAGTAACCTTAAATGACGACAAATGACTTTAATTGCATTTCTTAAAAAAACCCACGATGGAGGAATATTTCTGGTGATGCTGATGAACCCCCTTCTTTAGGATTTGGAATTTTTTGTAGCATCCACCATCAACTTAACCCTACACACGATTACCTTAGCCAAAAGGAAGTGAGTGTTCACACACACACTCGATTGTTGTAATTATAAATGTAAATGGAATTCATGGGAATCGAATGAATTCATTGTCGTTTTCCAATGAAGAAACTTGGTAACACAAAAAAGATTTCCTCCACAACAAATGTATGTTTAGTGAAAGGGAATAACAACAAGAAAAAAACTTTGATAATTAATACGATTTAAATGGTTGAGATTTTTGTTCACGGTTTGTGTTGTTATAATCTGTAAATAGATGTGGCACCCGCATAATTATTTATTCTGAGGCTGAATGTGAAAAACAATTTATCAGTTGCTCAATGCACGGTGGTAATGAAATTTTATAGATTTGACAAAATTCTAATTGGAAGTTAATCCTAGGAATTTTGGTGCCATTTATACTTATGGTTGTATACATCGAACCATCGAGCGTGGGTCGATTGAATGCCAGCTTGACACGCATCTTTTGGTATTTAGTGCACAACTTTCATGAAATCGATATAGGAACTATATTTAGATGTGAACCGATCGTCGGACTATCGAGAATATATATGAGAGGTATATTCGATTGCAAAAACCAGTAAGGAAAGTAGTAAAGTCGGGCTGGGAATTCTGAGCAGCTTTAACCGCGTTTTGAATGAGTTTTCAATCACTCCTGGAAAAGGGGACCGAAAGGACCCCTTTAATGAGTCGGTTGGGGGTAAAGTTGCATACCAAAATATTCCTCGATATTTTGTTAGTAATATTGCCGAAGACACTATATACCTAAAATGCAAAGGTTTTCAAGAAATCATAATTCGAAAATTATAAAAATTCTTGAAAAGGGGGAATATTGTCACGCCTTTTTAGGTTACCTCCCGACGTAAACTTTCAAAACGCCGATACACGTGTCTTCTTTTTTTAGCCCCTCTTTCATAATCTGTTGGAATTTCCCGGTAATTATCAAAAAAATTCAAATTTGTCGCACAGTGTAATTGAACCGATTAAATTTAATTTAAATTTCACTTCATTCGGGCAGATTTAGACCCGTAATTTAACACACATCGGTTTGGACTTAATTCAGTACTCTATGCCAAATATCGTGCAAATCAAAAGATATAAAGGGACTTTGGTACGCCGTTTACAAACCGATTTCCACGGAACTTATAACACATCATTCTAGACGTAATGCAGCTCTCAATGCCAAGTTTGGTACAAATCGAAAGATATATAGGGACTTTAGTACATCAGTTACATTAAATCGGAAAAAAATATATAAAATATATATGGGACCTATATTTGAATCTGAACCTAGGCGTAATTCAGATCTCAATTGTTCAAATCGAAAGGTATATAGGAAATTTGGTACACCATTTACATTAAATCGGCCGAAAATATATATGGGAGCTATATCTTAATCTGAACCGATTTTTTCGAAACTTAAGACACATCATTCTTGACCTAATTTAGTACGCTATGCCAAATTTCGTCCAAATCGAAAGATATATAGGGACTTTAGTATACCAGTAACATTAAATCGGTCAAAATTAATATGGGAGCTATATCTACATCTGAACAGATTCATCCCAATTTCAATAGGCGACCTGTACTTTGTTTATAATGTGTCTATCTCGTTTCCTTTTGCCTGTTACAAACACATGCACAAAGACAAAAACCCTAGCTTCAGCCGTTTCGTCTGGGCGTTGATGAATCATTAAGTCAGTCAATCACTTTACTCTTTTATTAGTATAGATTTAAAAAAAATCAACTTCCCTAATTATGGCCAAGAAATGGTATCTCTGGCCCATAGTATAACCCATCTTTTGTGAAAGCTTTATCCACAATATATTTTCGTATTTTACTCCATATTGAACCACTGTGCCCAATGCCCAAATCAGTTCATTTTGATTCTCTAAACGTATTTGTAAATGCGCCAGTATCGATTAAATTAAATTATGTTTGGAAAATTGTGGATTTATTTTCATTAATTATTGTCTCAATTTGTTCGTTGAATTTACTCACACACATACACATCCCTTTCCCACATTATTTCGTTGATTGCCTTTTTGTTGTCATTTATAGTTGTCAACAATGACAATTGTTATTGCCACATATTCAATATTGAGTGTGGCGTGTGCGTTCCACAATAAACCACCCCTTTTTCTATTTGGTTCCGATCACAACGCTGAGATTATTGATCCCGCATAGAATTAATTTCTCTCTTTTCTTTGACAATGATGACCCGGATATTTTGATTTTGATGAGAATGTGTGGGTTGCTGGCGTAATGTCATTGTTTGTAGTCACTTTGGGAAGAATTGGAAAGAGTTAAGTGATTGTTTACTATTGTTCTGTGATTGAGTGACCAATTGATGTTTTTGTTTTACTGAAATTTGATCGTTCGAATACTACAAATTAACACTTAATTTGTGATATCATTTGTCAGAACTGAATGTAGGGGGTATATTTTAAATCTAACTGCAACCATAAAATATTTGATTTTCCATAGGCTATGAGATTTGTGGGAAATAAGATTTAACTGAAAAGAGAAAACAGGCAGAATTGGGGACATAGACTACTATTGACATTTTTGGTAAAAATATACAAAAATCCAAAAATCCGTTTTTACATATTGAAGAAAAATTGTAAATTGATTCTAACCGTAGCCTAAGAACAATGAAATATACTTCCCACCAGGATTTTTCAAAACATGTCATCATAAAGTTATCCATGACAAATAATCATTTAATAGAATAAGTCTAATGCGTTGGTATTTCGCATTTTTATATTAAATAAAATTCACTTGTTGCCTATTTTATTATCACCAATGGTTTTTGTTCAACAGCCTACACAACATTGAGTCCATCCTGCATGTCTTTTTCACAAATATCCACATCGTGTTATTTTTGTGAAATTTTAGACGTTTTTTTCTTGAGATAAAAATTGAACAAAATGCTAAAAATTACAACATTGTTGGATAAATCCATGAAATTTTGTTCCCATCTCCTAGCTTTGTTAGTTAGTTCGTAGAGAAGAATCCAAATGATGGTAATACTCGTACCTGCGATTTCTAACATACATTCGGACATGGCAACGTAAAAAAGAAAATAGATAAAAATGTTAAGCATAGAATAATATCCATGAATAGAACAACAATTGAATGGAAGAAAAAAAGTCCAGTTTATGACTTTAATGCCGAATTGCCTTTAAGTCCATTAATACCTACATTACTGGTCGGTTGGTTGGTGCTTAAGTGAAATTTGAGTTTTGCAATCTTGTGTTGGCTCTCGTATGACTTTTTTTATTTTAGGAGTTTTCATATAATGCGTGAGCATGTGCGTTCATCGTAGTGAAGTTTACCGTTTTGTAATAAAAGAAAGGGATGACATTTATTGATAATTTTGAAAAATTTGTGATTTTTATTAGAAACTTGCCAACACTTTTAAAATTATATATGTTTTTAAAAAATAAAGATATTGGGATAGACCGAAATTTGACGCTTTGCCAAAATTTAAACTGATAAGTAAATCAGTAAGGAAATTTCAAAAGTCGAACGACTATATGATACCTTTCACCACTTTGGGTACATACAAGAGATGCTCATATGTACAGACATAGCATCTTTTGAGAACCATTAAAATGAAATCGGAAGAAATTAAATTAAGACATCTGAGCCAATTTAAAATATCCCATACACATACCATTCTGAAATCTATGAAAAATTGCATGTCAATCGGCCTAGCCATGGATCTTTTCGCGAAGCGAATTCTATACCGAAATTCGTGCAAATCGAAAGATATATAGGGACTTTGGTGCAAAAATTAAATAAAATAGGACGAAAATATACATGGGAGACTTTGGTGCACCATTTACCTAAAATTTTTATATAGGGGAGCTATATCTAAATCTGAAAGCATTTTCACGAAACTTTGCACCCATCATTCTAGACCTAATTCAGTACAGTATACCAAATTTCATGCAAATCGAATGATATATTCGGACTTTGGTGAACCATTTACCTTAAATCGGACGAAAATATATATCAGAGCTATATCTAAATCTGGACCGATTTCCATGAAACTTACCACACATCATTCTAGACCTATTTCATTGCGCTGTGCCAAATTACGTGCAAATCGAAAGATATATAGAGACTTTGGTACACTATTTACATTAAATCGGACGAAAATATATATGGGAGCAATATCTAAATCTGGGCTGATGTTCAAGAAACTTAACACACATCATTCTAGGCCTAATTAATTACGCTATGCCAGATTTCGTGCAAATTGACAGATATATAGAGACTTTGGTACACCATCTACATTAAATCGGATGAAAAGATATATATTGACATTCACAATATTCATTCAAAAAGTCAATTTTCAATTTTTTCTTAGTTACGCTTTTTTGCATTTTAGCTAACGAGTACACCATTTACATTAAATCTTGAGTACACCATTTACATTAAATCGGACGAAAATATATATGAGAGTTATATCTAAATCTGAACCGATTTTTCCCAATTTCAAAAGGATTCGTCCTTGGCCCAATAAGTGATATATGCCAAATTTCATCCAATTAGGATCATAAATGCGACCTGTACTTTGTTTACAATTTAACATGGACAGACTGACGGGCGGACGGACGGATATGCATAAATCGAGTGCTTCTATGCATATTCTCAAAACGAACCATGTGTCTATCTCGTTTCCTTTTGCCTGTTACAAACATATGCACAAAGACATAATAGCCTGTACCACACTGTGGTGAAGGGTATAAAAACATGCAAAGGTCCGCCATTTTGTTAATTTTTGAGCGAAGTCAATAATCCTCGTTCATACGAGAGCCAGACATTTACTCTTTCTTTCTTTCCATTGAGGAGTTATCATGCTCACCATTATTAACCATTACTTACATATTACTTCCTTACATTATTTTCAAAATTCAAATTCCAAATTGTCATCCCTACCTTCATAATCTCAAGGGACATATTTGTTTGCAAACATACCTCAACGTAATGTCTCACAATTTGCTAGAATGCACTTTATGACGTTTTAATTAGTGTAATATCAATTTGTACCTTAAGAGTGAGTGATGGAGGTAGGTCCAACCAATCATCATTCAGCCGCCAACGTTTTAAAGAGTCATTTGAAAGAATTACTTTAACAACGAATGGCAAGGCCCATAAATGACTAATAAAGAAAAAAAAAACAAATGAAATGAAATGATCATAAAATTTAAAAATTGCATTGTGGTGGCGTCATTTGTGGCAAAGATTTATGTTAAGAGACGAAAATAAACAAAAAAAAAAATACAAGTACCCTACATTATGTACGCTATATATAAATGTTATACACTATGCCATATGGGTATTGTTACTATCATGTTTGAAGCGTAACCAGAGATGGTCCGTCAGAAACAGTGACGTAAATGACCTACATATCCGACGTATAATACATACGTCAGAAACGTCGGAAACCTACTCAAAACCATTAGCTTTTTGACAAAATAGCTGTTTCCTTTAATAAATTATCAAATTACGTATGCATTACTCAAATCCATATCAAATTTCAAAAATTCTCATCTCCAAAAAGTTTGGAATTGTTGATCAGTTCCAGTAAGGAATAGTCAGATATATATAAAAATGATATATATTCTACAAAATACCTATATATGGTAATGATATTCAAATAAATAACGCTTACTACATTTATTACATTTTATACAGGTATATGACGTTTTCGACGTTTACACCTTTTTGACAGTCGAAAACCTAAAAATTCGTCACACGGACCATCCCTGAGCGTAACCTTATCTCACGTCGTTGCCTCAAGTAAAATAAGGTGAACTGTAGTCGTTATGTATTTTTACTGTAAATTGTGTTGAAAATATACTTGAGGGTGTCGGTTTCTCTCATGTCATATATACATTAAACCACAAAAGATTGAAAAATGCGCCATTTGATTTGGATATGGTGGAATTTACAATAATATGAAAGGAGGACCCAAATATTTATGCGTTACAAATCGAAAGCTTGATAACTGGTGGGGTTTAACAAAATAGTTGATATGGAAGTTGTGGTTTTACTAATAATTAAATTTTGGAAATACACCTGCTAGAAACAGTAATCGTACACATTCATACTCTACATTTTTTTCCGTGATAATTGCTTTGCACTTTGCTTCCAATTGTTCTTTAAAATATAATATTTAAATTACCATACCGATCCATTGTGGATTCTATAAGGGTAAATTTCCCCTCGTCTCTAGCTGACATTAATTTCCATACGCATCTTTCGATCGGCCATCCAGACCGTGGTGCATCTTCCAACCAGTTCTGGGCCTGTCGTACTGTAAACATGCGTTCTACATACACATCCGTCAATTTTTTCTCACTTGGACATCAGAATTACCCTTTCTGAAATAGAAAAGTAAAATAGGACAAAAATGCTGCTTATTGATCTCCATATTTAAAAGGGCACCAACCAAAAACTACTGCGTATAATTAATAAAACTTTTCCACACACAAGCCTTATAATATCAGCTCTCAAGAGCTAAAAATGGTTATGCGGCTTAAGTGTGAAGTTGGTTCGGAAAAACGTAATTAAGTCCTGTGACGCAAAAAACGAAATTACTTTCCGAACAATGTTTGGAACGATTTTAATTTGAATAATACATATTTTTCAATTCCATCAGTCTACGCATCTTTCATAATTCCTACCAATTAAAATAAACGGATTAAAAGAATAAGTTCAATATACAGATATCTTAGATTGCAATGTATTTATTTTTTAAAGAAATTCTATTTGAAACCTGCAAATATTTTCGACGGCAAAAATTCAGTGTCAAGAGAAAAAATCCACATTTCACCCGCCACATATCCTTTTATTGTTTTTCCAAACGCCAATCATTAGAAACAAACAACAACAACTAAGTATATTTTCAATTCCAATGTCTGTCGTTTCGTTTGTTTTTAGATTTTTTTCGTGTGTGTGTGTGTTGATTTGCCAATGTTGGCCTCCGCCGCCTAAGAGGGATTCTTTTGCTATTTTCGGCAATTGAATTCGCCTCAAGGAGTATTGTTTCATTTTGTTGTTGTTTTTTTGTTTACACGCCACAGAACTATTTGACACTTGCTAGATTTATTGCAGCTATAAAAGATTTCGATGTGTTTCCAATAGAAGTGTGATGCGATAGGATTCGAATAGAATGTGGCATTGCGTTGCATTTGGCACATTTTGTTATGTGCAACATATTGTCGTTGTGGTGTGGCAACATTACAAATGCCTGGGACATAGACTAGCAATGAAAGTATTTAGTACCAATAACATTGGCATTGGTGAATGAAGTTCAGACACTGTGAACTAAATTAATAAAATGGGGCCCAGTCTAAAACTTCATACTTTCCACAATGAGATAAATAATTTTTAATTTAATGAACACTATTGACATGTTTTGAAGAGGATTGGATTAGGATGTTTGCCACCCTTAATTTTTGAAGTATTTATTTCCAAATTTCTTTCAGTGTATCTCCAATGGGAGAATATGTCCATCAATGATACTTTGGCTTAGCACATCGATTTGAAACATTTATTGCTAAAACATTAGGCTTTTTTTAGGGTGTTATAGAAATTTGCGTTTATTTTTACCATGATGCTACTGCAGTTTTTCGATTTGTATTGGACATGTTAATTTCGATTAATTTAGCTATGAAATTTGGAATGCAAGGTTTTATTTTTGTGCTAATTCTTGCACAAAATAAGATATTCCTTAAATGGCTATGTCAACAGTTTCATTCAGTAGTGATGTTAAAATTTTAGTTGTTTATAAAATTTTTAGAACTCTTTAAAAACATCTACCAAAAAATAAGCCATGTAAAAACCTCGAGACTACAAGTCATAACTATGAGTGACAAAGTAGGACAAATGCGTTGGCATCAAGGGAGCCTTCAACAAAGCCGACACTGCTGTCTTTCGAAATGACCAGGAAACCATAGACTACGTTATGGCATAACGGACCTAGGTGCAATTTGTAAAGATCCATCCTACCAACTCTGTCAGCCAAAAGAACTAACTCACTGCTGAACCTGAGTACTGCTGAAATAGTAGTAATGGTGGGAGTTATTACTGGGCACAGCTATATAAAGGACGGGGAGTAGACGGGGCTGACTGAACATCTCCTATGCCTCTGTCCAATTTTGGCCTGCAGAAGGCATAGATATGTGGGTGTTTACTTTCCTAACGTTTATTATACCCTTCACCACACTGTGGTGGTGGCCTGTGTAACAGGCCCAAGGAATCGATATAGACCCATGGTTCCTTTTGAGAATATGCACAGAATCGCTTTCTGAGTCGATTTATGCATGTCCGTCCGTCTGTCTGTCCGTGTTAAATTGTAAACAAAGTACAAGTCGCATTTATAATCCGATTTGGATGAAATTTGGCACAGCTCATTTATTTGGCCAAAGGACGCAGCTTTTGAAATTGGTGAAAATCGTTTAAGATTTAGATATAGCTCCCATATATATTTTTGGTCCGATTTGATGTAGATGGTGCACCAAACTCCCTTCAAATCTTCTGATTTGCACGAAATTTGGTATATCCTACTGAATTCAATCTAGAATGATGAGTGTTAAGTTTCGTGAAAATCGATTCAGATTTACATACACCTCCTAAGTAAATGGTGCACTAAAGATCCATAGCTAGGCCGATTGACACAACGTACTGAAGTTAATATAAATTTATCTGTGTTAAGTTTCCTTGACATCGGTTGATAGCTTCCTATTTAATTTAAAACTATTCATGTTAATTGTACACCTAATAATCAAAGGATGTCTGAGTGAGATTAAATTTTAAACGGTGCGGCATACCAAATAGCGTGTGTCAAGTTTGATTTAAATCGATTTACAAAATTTAGCATAGGTTGCAAAATAATAGCTTTATTAAATCTTAATTTATTAAAAGAATCCTTCTACTGTAAAGTTTCAAATTTGAGGGCCCAGTCCGACTTTACTACTTTCCTTACTGGTTTTATCTGATTCGTTGTCAATTATGAAGATGAGTAGTATTAGTCAGAAATGTTTACCGTAAAGAGATCGCATTGTGCCAAACCCGTTAATAAAGCGGGAGA